>NC_056726.1:1833121029-1833131171 GCF_019279795.1 Protopterus annectens
ATTATGATCCTTTCCATGGCTTTGCAGATAAGGCTTGTCAAGCTAATGGGACGGTAATTTCCAGGGTCGGTGGAGGCACCGCCCTTGTGAAGTGGGACCACAGTCGCCGTGCACCACTCCTTGGGTACGTATCCTGAGGTGAGGCTAAGATTAAACAGCTGTCCTAACTGCGGGTTTAATTCCTAATTGAGTTTGTGGAGTACACAGCCGGGGACACCATCCGTTCCCATGGATGCTGTGTTTTTTGCCTTGGAGAGAGCAGTTCTCACCTGGGCGTTAGAGATGTTTGGGGGGCTACAATCCTCTGGTATAGATATCTCTCCTTTTGGGGGGGGGGAGAAGTTAGCACTTAACCTGTCAGCCAGTATGTTGGCAATGTGTGTAGGTTCAGTAATCTTCACATCATTTTGAACTAATTCTGAGCATATCTGGGAGTTTCCTCCTAGGTTTCTAACATAGCTAAAGAAGGCCTTATGATTGTCTTTTGAGTCCTTGTCGATTTTTCTCTCAAAATTTGCCTTGGATGATTTTATGAGAGCTCTTAGTTTTTTACTTATAATGTTCAAGGGTGTCTTACCTTTCAAGGATTTTGCTCTATCTTGTAGTAGCTTACTCCATTTGTTGTAGAGCTTGTTTATGGCTGGGGTCCACCAGACTGGACGCTTGCCCTTGGTACAAAGAGTCTTAGTTTTGTTTGGGATTGCCTGATCCATGCAGTCCTGTAGGTGCTGGTAGAAGGCATTTGTAAGTGATTCAACGGTTTGAGTAATGTTTACCACCGGCTCAGGGGCCTTAAAGGAGACCACACTAGTTTTTAGAAGTGTGAAGTCGGCTTTTGAGAAGTTTTTCACTGTGGTCTTTTTTATTTCAGGTGGGGGCGGGATGAGGACCTCCAGCGAGATTAGTTTATGATCTGATCTCACCAGTGAGGGGTATACTTCCGGTGTTGAACATTGTGGTCCCATGTTCGTGATGATGAGATCAAGTATGTTTTCTCCTCTTGTGGGGATGGTGACAAGTTATTCCATGGCATTTGAGTTTATGAACTCCAGGAACCTTTGGGCTAGAGTGTTTGGGCTTGAGTAGTGTTCCCAGTCTATATTAGGGTAGTTGAAGTCACCTAGTATGATGGTGTTTGGAGATACATTTATCCCCTCCAGTGTTTTCAAGAAGGCCATGTGAGGTTCCTGAGTTTGAGAGGGTGGCCTGTAACATGCTACAAATTGCAGAGCAGTTTTGCCTATGGTTAGTTGCACCTGGATGGTCTCCGATGCATCGTGCGTTGCCACCAACCTTGAGGTGTGGGTGTCCTTTATGAATATGGACACCCCCCCTCCTTTCTTGGTGTTGTCCGGATTTTGGGGCCGGAACACATGATATGAGGTAAAACCTGATAGTGCTGGGGTGCTCTCAGGATCCTTGAACCAGGTTTCTGTCACGGCACAGACATCGATGTTCTCCATACTGAGAAGGGCCTCGAGTGCGTGCATCTTGAGATTGAGACTTCTGGCATTGAGCAGCATTACCCTTAGTTTTTTTCCTTTTTTGTGTTCTAGGGTGGTAGGTTTAGAATTTGAGCCTTGCCTAAAAGGCACTATGGGGTGGCAAGAGCCTTTGCCAATATCCGGAAGCCCAGGGTGACAGGTGCAAGCCGTCCCTTGAAGCAGCGTGGCTTGTCCAGCATGTCATCCCAGGCAGACAGACATTGGATCCCCTTTGAATGACACCAGAATTTAAGCCAATTATTAAAGCTGATCATCTTATCACTGTATTGTGGCATCATTCTAGGTGAAGGTAGGATACTGCTCAAGGTCAGGGTCATACCTGCCTGGGCTACATAATCAGAGAGCTCCTCAATGTCTCTTTTCATGTAGTCCAAGGAGATATGTCTCAGGTCGTTGACACCAGCGTGGACAATGACTGAGTCGTACTTGTACCTGCTGTTGAGAGACCTGAGTGCTTGCGTTATGTGGCGGATTCTAGCACCCGACAGGCAGCTTACTGTGACCTTCTCCTTACTCAGTCTGGTGAGCGGGACATCAGTGTGTCTGACTATGGAGTCACCAATGACGAGTGTGTCTGGCATTGTGTTTGGCCTTAAGGGCTGTGACTGTTTGACACTCTGACCGTGTGGTCTATGTGTTGCATGTGTTGGGTCCTGAGGTGGTAGTTGTTTGGGTGTCTGCTTTGGTGGCCTCTGCTGTTTTGGTAGATTTTTGATCAGAGCCTCCGAGTATGTCTTTGTGTGATTATGTGTATGATTTGAAGTTGTGCTGGTACTATGTGTGACTGGGTATGTAGTGTGTGTGGTTACCTTCTCCTGTCTGGTCTTGCCAGTCCTATGTTGAGAGAGCTTAGCCTCCAGTTTGGCCGTATAGTTGCATCTCTCGCATGTATTTGTGTTTTGTGGGAGAAGGAGAGGGTTGTCTGTGTACATGAGGCAATTGTAACATTGCCTCAGTATTCCCAGGTTCACCAGCTGAGCAGGAAGAGGACACTAGCAACTGATCCCTCGACATGCTAGAAGGAATATATAAAAAACTTACAAAAGACTCCGGGGGATGTGGGTTCTAGGCTGGTGGAGTACTATCTATAATAAGAGTGCTTTATCAAGGTGAAAATACTGTAGGAGCAAGTGCTAGGCTTTACAGATAGAGAATAGTCTACTTGGGAATCAAGTAGAGATTAACTTTTTAGTTATAGGATGCGCTGGTTAGTACAATTAGAGGAAGGTAGTTTTAAAGGAAAAATTGAAGAGTGGAATTTAGGTAGCCCGAATAGTTTAACCTTGTATGTGATAGTGTTCAATCTCGCCGTTTGTTCTTACACATGGGTTCGGAGCCGATCCTCGGCTCCGTGTCGGCCGCTTGCAAGCTCTGCATCGAGAAGAAGCTCGAGACAACCTAATACCCACATTCCCCCTCTGCCTTTACCTCAGATCTAGTTTGCCGCTGCTGCGTCCGCATCACTGGGATCTAGCTCGAGCTACTTCAGATAAGATATAACTTTATTTTTGTTATATTTGAGAAAAACATTATTCTAAAAGTACTTTTAGTGACATAGTGTATGTGTGTGTGGTGAGGTAGAAATTCTCGGTACCGTTAAGTTTAATTAAACTTGTTAGAGTTTTTCGGGCCTTCCACCCCTTACTTAAATATTGACAACCGGACTGACTTTTTTATCGGATTCGACATTTTTGTTACTGGATTTGTCTCTTTACCGGACTTGACTTTTTTCTTTTACCTGTTCTGTCTTTAAGATGTCTGAGAAAATTAAATCAGGTTTTAAACGTTGCCAGTGTGGCCAAAAAATGTCAGTTACTGACAACCATAGTTCCTGTGTCTACTGCCTTGGCCCTCTCCACTTACAAGAGGACTGTTCAATTTGTCACTCTTTTAGTGGGAGGGTCATGACAGATAGGCGCAGGAAACTAATGGACAGGGGGTTATTAAAACCTTCCTTTCAGGAGGCTCTGGATGCTTCAGACCAGGCATCCAAATCCTCGAAGGAATCAAAGACGTCGGAGCCCAAGTCATCGGCTCCGAGCTCTTCGAGTAAAGTTAGATCACCGGTTCCACAGACTTCGGGGCCGAATGTTCAACTGGTGTCAGTTCCTGAGCCTCGAGTCTTGGAACCGGTGATGGAGCTCCCTCCCTCGACTCTATTGAGGTCGGCTCCGTCTTCGGTTCCTTCGACCCATTCTTCTCTAAGCTCTCCGATGTTGATGTGGATCGTGTGGTGCAGAAGTTATTGGAGCATTCGGCCCTATCCAAACTTATTTCGGTTTCCACCCAGTTGGTGTCGAAACTTGAAGGCCTCCCATTGTCTCCATCCATTCCTCCTCTGAGACCTGTCCAGTCTTTGGAGCCGGAAGAGGTTGATCTTCTGATTGTGGAGCCCTCGGGTCCAGAACTGTCCTTTTCTCGGTCTGTTCCTCTCACCTCGACTCCGTCGGATCCGGTACCGGAGTCTCGGAGCCGACAATCTGTCCTTGGTTCCGGGGCCGAGAGTCGAACCGGCGTTGGTTCCGACTCTTCCCTCGGGCCTCGGCGGATCGATTCGGCTCCGTCCTCGGGTCGATGCCTTGTGCCTGTCTCGGGATTCTTCCCATTTCTTGAACCGGGAGATTCTTGACTCGGGACCCGGGGCCTTCGATCTCATGAGGAAGGTGTTGTCTACCCAGACAACCACATCAGTAGAAGCAACCTCTCCTCCCCATAAAGGGCCGTTATCCTCCTCTGCACCCACGGCTACATCCAAGCGTCGAGCACCAGTGTCTCAGCCACCCCTGGAGGTGCCCCTCTTCCTCGGAGGCTTCTTGGATGCTCCCCACGAAGAAGTCCCTAGGAAAAGATTGTGTAAGAGGAGACACTTAGATTCTCCACAAGAATCTTTGACATCCGATACTGACTTGGATGAGTCAGAAGGGTCCCCTAAGTCACCTTCAGAAGATGTCTCTTTTCTGACATATTGGAGATCCTGAAACAGAGAGGTGACTGGCAGTCCCTTCCCCCTTCTGAGGATGAGTCAGTATTGCTGAAGGCATTTGGTGCTCGCCCTTCCTCCTCCTGGGTCACTCCGCCCTTCGATGAATTAATGGAACTTATTGCTCGAATGGCGTGGGAGGCTCCTGACACAGTGGAACCTGTCCCTAGGAAGCCTAATAAGTATATCACAGCACCCCAGGACAAGACTTACTTAACAAAAGGAGTTCCGGTGGACGCTATGGTGGTGGCAGCGCCACGAAAAGGAGATGTCGGAATCTTCCTCATCTGTCCATCCCCTAATAAAGATTCTAGGACTATGGACAGGTATGGGAAGCGCATTTTTAGTTCAGCGCTTTTTCCATGCGATCCTGAACTATTTGACCCACTTTACCACGACTACAGAGGATCTAGTCAAAGAGTTGGGAGATACCCTCCAGGGTACTACAGATGCTGCTGTCTCAGAGAAAGTGACAGCGCAACTTAATACCCTTACATCCATTGTGAACTCGTCCATGAGGCTGATCTCTTACGCAGCCGAAGGTTCGAGTAGGGCAGCAGCTTCAGCGATTGCTCTTCGCAGACAATCCTGGATGCGCTTATGTTCATTTGGAAGCCTTCAAGTCTTCCTTTACTAACGCCCCATTTGACGGTGCCACTCTTTTTGGCCCCAAAGTAAAGGAGACCCTTACCCAGTGTGAGCAGGAGGGAAAGACTCTGTCTGCTGTCGGAGTCCGTTTTTCCACCCCATCCAGACCGTACCCCAAAGGGCAACGTGGTGGAAAAATGTGGTTTCGAAACCCCCAAGGATCTTTCCCAGGCACACAGGGTGATGCCCCTTCTAGAGGCAGAGGAGGGGGCAGAGGTGGAAGACGCCGCCCTGGCGGCAGAGAGGGTCCGCAGAATCAAGGTGACAGGGATACACTCCCTGGTAAACCTTTCCAGCACTCCTGAGAGGAGGCCCGACTGTCCTGCTCTGGAGGCAGTCGGGTCGCTTAGCTTTATACCCTCAGGCCTGGCAAAACATAACTACAGATAAGTGGGTATAAAGCGTGGTTACCAGAGGTTACAATATACGATTTGAATCCTATCCCATTCCAAAGAAAAGACTCCCAGATGTGCCCCATCTGCGAGAGCCAGCAGCTATAGAAATTTCAAAGCTGCTAGAAAAAGAGTCATCCAACCAGTCCCAGCGGACCAAAGAGGATTCGGAACTTACTCAAGGTTCTTTTTAGTTCCAAAGAAAACAGGGGACTGGAGGCCCATTCTGGACCTAAGCGACCTCAATACCTTCGTCAAGAAAGAAAAGTTCTGAATGGTCACGCTTCAATCGATCCTTCCATTCTTACAGAAGGCGACTGGATGTGCTCAATAGATCTGAAGGATGCATACTACCACATCAAAATGGCCAGGGCATCCAGAGATCATTTGCGCTTCGGCTGGGTGCCAGTCACTTTCAGTTTCGAGCCCTGCCCTTTGGTCTGACCTCAGCCCCAGGGTCTTCACCAAATGCATGGCAGTGGTAGCGTCTCACTTGAGGCGCCTAGGATTCAGGTGTTTCCGTATCTGGACGACTGGCTCCTTTCTGCCACCACCCAGCGTCAACTAGTACAGGCCAGAGACTACACTCTTCAACTGTGTATTCACCTAGGAATTTCCGTAAACTTCGGAAAATCCTTACTACAGCCATCACAGCGTATCTTATTCATAGGAGCGGAATTAGATACACATCAGTTAATTCTAAGACTTCCTCCAGAAAGGATACTCTCACTTCAGACTCACATACGTCTTCTTCTTTTGTCCAGGAAATCCCCAGCAAAACTGGTACTGAAGGTTTTGGGACTCATGTCAGCGTCTCTTATTGCAATACCCTTGGGAAGACTGCACATGAGAGTCCTACAATGGCTACTGTTTGCACAATGGTCGTTCCAACAACTACCTCTAACACACGAGATTCTTATAATGAACACATGCAAAACACACCTAAACTGGTGGCTTCAGACTTGCAACCTTTCCAAGGGGAGACCATTTGTGCTACCGCCTACAGCTACGGTGACCACGGACGCTTCCCTGATAGGGTGGGGGGGCATATTTCAGGGACAGACAGTCCAAGGCGAATGGACCAATTTAGAGTACAATCTGCACATAAATGTTCTAGAGTTGAGGGCAGTGTTTCTAGCGTTGCAACACTTTGCTCCCCTTCTTCCTCTGGGAACTATTGCAGTTCAGACAGACAACATGTCGGTAGTCTGGTACATAAACAAGCAAGGGGGAACCAAGTCCTATCAGCTGTGCAGAGAGGCCATGAGAATCTGGCAATGGGCGGAGTCCACGGGTCGCTTTCTGATAGCAACGCACATCCCGGGGTCATCCAACGTCATAGCCGACAGGCTGAACAGAGCAATACTATTACCGCACGAGTGGTCCCTAAAACAGTCAGTTGCGAAAAAGATTTTTCGCACGTGGGGCCAGCCTTCCTGCGATCTGTTTGCGTCTCCAATGAACGCCAAATGCAGGAGCTACTTTGCCCTATTACCCCTCCAGGGGAAGTCCCCAGGGACGCACTGATTCACGATTGGCCCCCGGGTCTCCTGTACGCATTTCCTCCCTTCCCCCTGATCTCAAAGTTTCTCCAGAAAGCCAACAACCTACACAGGACTATAATCCTCATTGCCCCATTCTGGTCTCGTCAAATTTGGTTCCCCTTCCTCATGACACACTGCATTCGGGGACCCTGGATCCTGGACCCAGAGCCAGATCTATTGACTCACTCGTCAGGAGCTCCCCACCCCTCGCTATTGTCCCTCCATCTAGCAGCTTGGCTGCTCCAATTCCCAACTTAGCCAGGTCTGATCTTCTTTCACCTGCAGTTCAGGATATATTAGTGGCTTCTCATAAAGCTTCCACTACTAAAATATATATTAGTAAATGGAAGCGCTTTGTATTCTGGGCGAATACGCAGCAAGTGGACCCGCTTTTGGCTCCTTTGAATAAAATATTAGAGTTTTTAACAGAATTGTTCCAGCAGGGTGCTTCTCCTGCCACATTAAGAGTTAAATTGGCTGCCATTTCTAATTTCCATGTGGAAGAATGTGGAGCTCCTGTTATGGCCCACAGACTTTGTAAAGCCTTTTTAAAAGGGGTTTTTCATATTAGACCACCAATTAGATCTCCTACGTCACCTTGGAGTCTAAACTTATTATTATCTAAGTTGATGCTGCCCCCCTTTGAACCAGCCTCTTCTTGCCCATTGAAATTTTTGTCCTGGAAGACTCTCTTTTTGGTAGCCATTACATCCGCTATACGAGTATCTGAACTTCAAGCTCTCTCCATTAAACACCCTTATTTGATCTTTCACTCTGACAGAGTTTCTCTTCGCCCTAATTCATCCTTCCTTCCTAAAGTTTGTTCTATTAACAATATTAATCAGTCAATTGAATTACCCACTTTCTTCAAGAATCACTACAATAAAATGGAGTATATGTTGCACAAATTAGATGTCCACAGACAACTAAGGTTTTACTTGGATAGAACAAAAGATCACAGGAAATCTGATCAACTTTTTGTGGCCTTTGCTGATAACAGAAAAGGAGTAGCGGTTACCAAAAGAACTCTTTCTAAGTGGTTAACTGATTGTATCATCTATGTCTATGATTCTTCAGATCAAACTCTTTTGCACAAACCCAAAGGACATTCCACAAGGTCAGTGTCTACATCCCTGGCTCATGCAGCTCGCCTACCACTAGACGCTATTTGTGCGGCTGCTACTTGGTCTAAACCACATACATTCATTTCTCATTATAAGGTAGACAAGGTTTCTAGGGACAGGGCAACCTTTGGTTCCACTGTGCTCAAGAACGTCCTTCTGTGAGTTCCTCAGGAACAAGGAGCTAGGGACGCTACCCATGTGTAAGAACAAACTGCGAGATTGAACACTATCAGATATAGAAGTTATGTCCTTACCATAACGTTCCATGTGGAGTGTTCATCTCGCCTTTGTTCTTACATTCCCACCCTCCCACCCTTAGGAAGAACGTTCAGTTTGGTGCCTGGTCTGGGGCATTCTGCTTCTGCATTGCAGTTGTTGTATATATAGTTGACATGTATATATTTGTATATATATGTATATATATAGACTCTTAGTTCTGTGCATATGTGATTTTGGCATGAGTGTGCTCTCTCTGACTGCTGGTTTGCTTGCAAACTAGATCTGAGGTAAAGGCAGAGGGGGATTGTGGGTATTAGGTTGTCTCGAGCTTCTTCTGGATGCAGAGCTTGCAAGCGGCCGACACGGAGCCGAGGATCGGCTCCGAACCCATGTGTAAGAACAAAGGCGAGATGAACGCTCCACATGGAACGTTATGGTAAGGACATAACTTCTATTTAACCGCCGCTGCTCTTGTGTGCAACAGTGGCAACTCCGCGCTAAAGCGCGCTAACGCGTGCTTTATAGCAGGGGACTGGAAAAAACAGGAAATGACCCAAAATGGCCAACGAATTACTAGTTGCTGTCTCTAACCACTCCTCTGAGGACAAACAAGCAGCTCAGTACACCCCACTCCCACTGGTGAGTAAAGAAACTACCTCTGGCCGCACAAGAAAATGGAGGAACACAGGAACCAAATACAAAGCCCAGGGATCAGCAAAATCTGATCACTGGAACAACTAACTAGGAAAGTTTAGGAAAGCAGAAGTATTTTTTTGATTTTTTTTAGTTTTTTTTTTGCACACAGACAGAAAAAATACAGTAAATGCTTTGTTTTTCGACTAAATTGCTATCAAGGGCTGGTACACTTGAGTGTATTAGCCTGTTTGTTACTTTTAAGAAAAACTTTAGCCAACAAGTGCAATCAACAATTTAAGCACAGAAAAACAGGAAAGTCAGGTAATAAAACAGTAATATAGGCACAGACAGTAGTCGAAAAGCACAAAAGATCGAAAAATGCAAAATAAAATGTTTAAAAAATACTTATAATCAAGAAAGTAGCTTTTTCTGCTCTCTGCTTGCTTAGGAACTCTGCATGGGACCACGAGGAGCTATGCCAAGTTCTCTAATGCCAGAAAAGCCCGCCAATGCGTGCTTAATAGCAGGGGGCTGGAAAAAACAGGAAATGACCCAAAATGGCCAACGAATTACTATTCCATAGCAAGGGAAGTCTTTGTGAAGGGAATCTATCCCTCAAGCATGTTCTATTCATTGTGGTGCTGAGGTTTATATCCCTAGAGCATGTAGTTCGAGTGGATATGGTTTTGCTAAGATGGAGCATGTTCAACAGTTCTGGGTTGGACATGGCTCTGTATGTTGGACAGAGATCGCCTCTGAGAAGGCGGTATGCAACAGAGAAAAGCCTTAGTTTTTTCACTCGTGCTGCATAGGGCAACTGTTTGAGGCCACTAATCCTCTTAGTGAGGTACCTCTGTGGTCTCTCCAGCTACTGGAGATGCCTAGCCAGGTACATTCGAATTGGTGCATTGTACTCGATGGGTCTGATGATGGAAGAGTAGAGGGGCACCACTACATCCTTAGATCTTGATGTGAACCCTTTCGTGATCAGATGGGTCACATAGAAGGATTTTCTAATCACCTGGCAACATGGTTATCAAAGGAAAGCTGACTATCTACTTGGGTCCCTAGATCCCTTATTACTACTCTATATT